>NC_071260.1:12861149-12903649 GCF_023375685.1 Ictalurus furcatus | reverse complement strand
CGGATGGATCGTCAGGCTGGAAGGACAAATAGAGCTGGGTGTCATCAGCATAGCAATGATATGAGAAGCCATGAGACTCAATCACCTACCCTAGAGATGTAGTGTAGATAGAAAAGAGGAGTGGACCCAGAACTGACCCCTGTGGAACGCCAGTTGTGAGTTGCTGAGTTTCAGAAATACCTCCCCTCCATGATACCTTGAAGGATCTGTCAGAGAGATAGGATTCCACCCAGCGCAGAACCGTTCCAGTGATGCCCAGGCTGGAGAGAGTTGACAGGAGGATCTGATGGTTCACAGTGTCAAAAGCAGCAGAGAGGTCAAGTAGGATGAGGACAGATGATCTAGAGGTTGCTCTTGCTAGTCGTAAGGCTTCAGTGACGGAAAGCAGAGCAGTCTCTGTGGAGTGATTGCTCTTGAAGCCAGACTGCTTGGTGTCCAGGAGGTTGTTCTGTGTGAGAAAATTGGAGAGTTGATTAAAAACGGCTCTTTCAAGAGTTTTGGAAAGAAAAGGGAGGAGGGAAACAGGTCTGTAGTTGTCAACTATAGCAGGGTTGAGTGATGGTTTTTTAAGCAGTGGGGTAACCCGGGCTTGCTTAAATGAGGTAGGGTATGTGCCAGTAGAGAGGGATGTGTTAAATATGTGTGTAAGTGCAGGTAATAGTGTGGGAGAGATGGACTGAAGAAGGTGAGAAGGGATAGGGTCAAGAGGACAGGTTGTGGGACAGCTAGAAATTAGGAGTTTAGAGACATCAGTCTCTGAGAGGGGAGAGAAGGAAGTCAGTTGGGAGTTACATGGAGGAGGAGTCGGTCTATACATGTCTGGGGTTGAGAACTGGTTCCTGATTGATGTAACCTTGTTGGAAAAGAAAGTGGCAAAGTCATCTGCAGTGAGAGAGGTAGGGGAAGGGGGGGGACAGAGAAGAGAGAAAAAGGTTTTGAAGAGAAGCCTCATCTTGTTGAAAAGCTCTGTCTATAGCCAACAGGGTGTGTGTGTGTATTATATTATGTATTCTTTTGTATATTTAAAGGTAAATTAAAAGAAAAGATCAGATATGTGTATACAGAGCATCTGAAAATGATCTTTAGCTTCACTTTTATCCTTTTAGTATCAAAGCTTCATTTTCAGACACTATAAAGTCTTGTGATTAAATGTTTATTAGCAAAAAGCAGTAAACTCCATTCTTATCAAGCTAGACAAGAGCCTCTTAAAGGAGCTAAAGTAGTTTACCAGAATGTTGACTAAAGCATGAGTCACTGCAAGCCGAATACGCTGCTTTCCATGGAGACATTACAGCTGGTAAAATGCATGTAAAGTCTGCATGCTGAGAAAGTCTGATTAATCCTTATGAGAGTGAGCCTAGGTACCTATTCCATCAAAATTACAAGGAGGATAGTGTAGGAGCTGACTGTTCCCTCTCAGCTGGATGCACTCCTATGTGCGGAAACTGTGGGTACAAAAAGAGCCAAGGAGTCAGAATGACTAGGAATCAGAAAGTTAAAAACCTTTCAGAGAGCGACAGTAATCGGACAGAACAATACTTGGATTGTGCCATTGAGTTCTAATGTTGGAAAAGGGGCTCAACCTTGATGTGAGGAACAGATACAGATCAGAACAGATACAGACAAAGTCTTTAATTACAAGTCTGTCTGTGTAGTTAGATATTTCCAAATGAGAAAATATGAAATTTTGGCACATACACTATATGACCAAAAGTATGTGAACAACTGACAAATCGCCCCCATATGTGCTTGTTGAACATCCTATTCCAGATTTAGTCTCCCTTTGCTGTTATAATAACTTCTACTCTTCTGGGAAAGATTTTGCAGCATGACGGTGGGGATTTGCCCATTCAGCCATAAATGCATTAATGAGGTCAGACACTGATGTCAGGTGTCAGGCCTGGGGTGCAGTCAGCGTTCCAGTTCATCCTAAAGGTGTTCAGTGAGGTTGAGGTTAGGGCTCTGTGCAGGAGTTCGTTCACTCCAACCTTGGCACAACATGTCTTCATGGACTTCACTTTGTGCACAGGGGCATTGTTATGAACAGGTTGAGGCCTCTTAATGCCAGTGCAGGGAAATCTTAATGCTACAGCATACAAAGACTATCTTAAGAATTGTGTGCTTCCGACTTTATGGCAACTATTTTGAGGAAGGTGATGATCATGTGTCCATATACTTTTGACCATATAGTGTAGCTGGGTCTAGTTCACTATTTTTCCACTATTGTCTAGTACCTAACATGGGGATAACCCCCACCAAATTGCTACTGTCCTCCACGTGCTTCGGGGGTTTCCTCCCCAGTCCAAAGACATCCATTGTTGCCCTACAATGGTTTGGCACCCTGTCCAGGGTGTCCCTTGCCTTGTCCCCCATGCCCCCTCAGATAGGCTCCAGGTTCCCCATGTCCCAGTAAGAATAAGCATTACAGGAAATGGGTGGATGGATGGAAGCAGTGTTGTGTTTAAACAAACTCTAAAACTTTTCCAATATTGCAGTTATTTTTCCTCTATGCTTTGTCACATCATTTTGACTGATGGTAGATACTTTTTTTTTTCCTCCAGAATATAGTTTTTGGTCTGTCTTACAAAATTAATAGCTCAGAGGAATGTTCAGTAAACAAAGTCACTGGGACAAGTTGCATGGTATAATAGAACTAAAAAAATCTTGATTATTGCTTCAGGAGAAATAGAGATTTTCCTCTGTTGCTCTAAAAGCAACAGTCAAAAGGATGTGCTTCATTTACCAAAGGATCTATACAAACTCAATTTCTTCTCTGTTCCATAGAGCTACACAACATGTTTTCTTTCACAGCATGAAATATATAATGTGTGATGTTTAGAACTTACACCTTGTGACCCATCAGAATTCCACCATGATGTGGTATACAGCATATAAGTAATAAAACACCATGGGGTGCTGTGATGCCATTCATTTTCCTAAAACAGCACAGCCTAAAGTTTATTCTGTTTATGCCATGGCAACTTGCAAACGATTATATATTTTTTTATTTATGCGCATTAGAATGACACATCATACTATTTATCCATTAATAGTTACCATCCACAAAACAAGTTAGTTCTTGTTCTCTTCTGTGATAACAGCCATAAAAAGTTGTTCCATCACCATGACTTTTTTCTTTCCTTTAAATTTTTTTTTTTCATGTTCATTCATTCATTAATTCAGTCATCTTCAGTAACTCATTTTCTCTGGTCAAGTTGGCAATGGATCTTGAACCTATCCTAGTCACACTGGACCTTCAAGCACCTCGATTCCAAAAGAGAGGCATGAGAACTTACAGGAAGTTATGAAACTTAAAGCATGTGTGATAAAATGTTTATTTTAAGGCTGAATAATTTTGCCCATCATGCTGTTTAAAGGGCCAAACAGTGGAATACATAGAGCTCAGGGTCTTTGGTTCCATCCTGAGCTCTGGTCATTGTCCATGTGGAGCTTCATGTACTGGAACTTCACATCTCTGTATCTATATGGGTTTCCTCTGGGTTCTCCAGTTTCCTCCCAAAAACATGCTGGTAGGTGGAGGCTGCTTAATTGCCCTAGGTGTGAAAGTGTGCATGAAGGTGTAGGATCTAGGTCCACCTTGACCCTGCCCAAGATAAACAAAGAACTAATATACTACCATGCTGAAAAAAACAATAGAACCCCTCATAAAATTTGTAACGCTTTTAATGGTTATAATGGGAATTGAATTGGTTTTAACAGAAACCTTAATGTCCCTGTGGGTCTCTACTGGTAATTTGTTGCCATCTATTAGTGGCACCTTATGTCTAGTGGATACCATTAAGGACCAGTAATGGTATGGTAATAGTTTTAATGGTTAGCTGATGGTTTGTAGTGGAAACTATTAGAATTTATATTGGGGGTTTTTTTTCCAGCAGGTTAGGTTTTGTTTTGGGGTGCCCCAATACATTAATAGTATACTCAGTATATTTTAAAAATGAGTTGAATGAGTATTAATACACTTTCATTCACATCACAAATACATCATGTCTGTTTGAGGGGGTGAATATATTTAGCCTGAATCATATTTTTATATCACTTAATGCAGTTTAAAACGTTTAGACACGGTATGAACATTTTGCAGGATATTTCAGAGTAAAAAAAAAGACCCGAAACAAACATTATAAGTGGATATGAACTGTAAGCTACAGGCTGTAACAAAGACAGTGCAAGTAAAACCGCTTGTTTCCTTTTCTGACGTGTTTCTTGCTAATGGCCGCCAGAGGCACTGCTACCCATGATGCATTTCGCAGGGCCACGTAAACAGTGTGCTACTCCCCCTGACGCTACCGTCTTCGGCACAGCACCGGAAGCAGGAACAGCATAAACATGCACATTTCTGCAATAACACGAGTGCAAATCTGAATTACAACCAAGCGAGGAATGCCTCTGCGAAGGTTAGCTGTGTTTCCTGTTTGAGCTTCTTTTAAACACGACGCCGTGAGAAACAGCTTTAATCACACACACTGCATGTCTGGCTTTAGCTAGCTTATTAGCATGCAGATTACTTTGGCGTGTCTCATTAAGAGCCATTATTAACCATGGAAATGTTTCCCTACGTTTTATAGAAAGCTTCGTAGCTAGTTAACAGGTTTATATATATATATATATATATATATATATATATATATATATATATATATATATATATATATGTGTGTGTATATGTGTATATATATATATGTGTGTATATATATATAGAGAGAGAGAGAGAGACTGGCATAAAGTTGGCTTGACGTTGGACGTTTGACATTCACAGAAATTGAGGGACCGTCTCTAAAGTTACACACGACATTGGTATACACGTTTCTAACTTCAATAGCATTTAAAGAGAATGACTTACAGTCCCAAAACCTACTGTGAAGTGTCATGTATAATGCACACCTTTTATATTTCCTGATATTTAATAAAATAAACTAGCAAATCATATGTAAATATTGCCATGCAATATTTTACTACCAAATGAGCTCATACACAAAATATACCATCATTTAAAGCTCTATAGTATTTGAAGGGAATGACTTACGGTCACACAACCAACTGTAAAGTGTTCATGTAGGTGTCCGGTATAACGCACGCTTTTTAGATTTTTGATATTTAATCAAATTCAAGCCAACTTTATGCCAGATATATATAGAGAGTGAGATAGCCACGTACCTAACAACAGTAATGTGCATGCCTACAGTAGATAATCACTCAGCTAGCAAACAGATTCAGTGTTAAAAGTTAAGTCTAGTGAGCTACCTGGCAGGTGTAGCTATCATGCTAAGTCTGCTAACTTTAGCTAGATTAGTTCTGGAGGTTTTGTTGGCTTGCTGGAGTAAGTTCATTCCTCCTCTGTTGGCTGTGTTTTAAAAACTGAAGCTGATGACGGGATTCAGAGTAACGGAGACTAAACAAATTTACACTGTTGTAAACACAGCAGTGATGTAATGAACATCCTGACAAACTTAAACCTGTAACCCAAAGGTGCTGTCCAGGGTACTGATATTTTCTATTCTTAAACATTATGTTATTAATATTAGAATTGTTATATAATGGACTCATGTGTAAATTATATTATAGTAGCATTATTTACATATAAGCTGCTTCCTTCTTGAGAAATGCATTCAGTAGTAGCCGGTATAAAGGAGCTGACAGGGCTAAGCACTACCGTTTTTGAAAGATAAAAACATCGATTATAGGGTTTTATTTTGGACACCCTCATCAGATTATTTGCTGTTAACAAATAGCTTTTAATTAAAGGGGGTTTTTTTTGTTTGTTTTTTTTACGTTTTATGGAACAAAGCAGAACAGCATCACCAGCACCCATAAGAAAATGACACAGACTCGATATGAAGAAGTGAGACTGGTGCTGATTTTTTTCTAGCCCAGACTGTAGATTCATGCAGTCTGTCATTCGCTATGTTTCCATCCACGTATTTTGGGATATCACGTACTGGTATAAAAAAAAAGTGGATAAAATTTCCAAAATGAGCATAAAAACTTAGGTGCTCAATTGAGACAGATATGCGCAAAAAAACACATTTGATGGAAACACGTTTACCCGAGTAAATTCCTCGATGCGCATCAAAAAGTCATGTGAGTCATGCCTCAACAAATCTTGTGAACGGATAATTGGCTCAAAAAAGTAAAAATGGCAGCGAGCGAGAGGTATGTTTGGGTAGACGAAGTTGCAGCAGTTTTCGTGGAAGGGACGATTTTGTTCTCTTGAACAAATGAGACGGAAACTGCTTTATTCGCAAATGTTTTACCCGATATTCCAGGTTTTCGCACAAGTTGAATTCACAACTTGTATGGAAACATGGCTATTGACAGTCATGGCAGGAGATTACAAAGTGAAACAGCTCCTAAATTTCGGGTGCATTGTAGTGATGTGTCGTTCATGAACGATTCGTTCATTTTGAGCGAATCTTTAATATGACTCGGGAACAATGAATCATTTCAGAGAGTGATTAGTTCATTTCTGAACACGCATGCGCTGCAACATTCCCATAGGTTCTGTACAGGAAACAGAAATGATTAGTTCACGTCTCGAGTCTTCGGGTTCAAGTCGTTCAGTCATCATGTGACCACACCATAGGCAATGCACCATGCTGTACCGGAAACAGAAATGATTAGTTCACATCTCGAGTCTTCGGGTTCGAGTCGTTCGTTCATCACGTCACAACCCCACTGCATTCAGCCTATGGGACGGTCACGGGATGAACAAACGACTCGAACCTGAAGACTCGAGACGTGAACTTTAATCATTTCCGTTTCCGGGGAACAGACGTGATAAATATAACGTGACAAAAGAGAGAAGGACTCGGATCGGGAGGTGAGCTGAACTAACAGACTGCATCGCCTAGATCTGCAAGTACTAGATGTGTTGGGGAATTTAACATGTAACATTTTAATTACATTCTGCTGAAATGAACGAAATGAGAAAAGATTCGTTCATTTTGCTGAACGAGATTCAAAGATCCGAGTCAGTAAAATGATCTGAACCTCCCATCACTAATGCATTGGGGCTTATATAATATTTTTGATCCAGCTTTGCTGACGCGTCCGTAACATGTCATTAACCGTGATTGAATAAGCGCACATGAAATGCATGTTGTCTTGTAATGAATGCAAACAAAGTGGATTATTTACTCGATCATTTACTATTTACCATTTTCCCCACTTTTTAAAATGCCTCTGGAAAAGAAACTAAAAGTAGATAGACTAAGCCCCCATTGTCCTGTTAAAAGTGCAAATTGCATAAAAGAACAAGATGACAGAACTGAAAGTGTAGTGTTTTTTGTTTTTGTTTTGTTGTTGTTATTATGAACAAAAAAAAAGTTATAGCTTTTCTGTTTACCCTGTTTGGTATTTGAATTATGTGAATAATTACAGTATAGACCCAACAGGGCATTACAGACTTGAAACACTTGAAACACAAAAATTAATAATAAAAGAAGAGTTACATGTACATCTAGCTGTCGTAAACTGTGGTATGTTCTGTGTCTGAACTGTCAAGTAAAATATGCAGTGCTCATGCTATGTTCACCTTTGCTCACAGGTTTTCACTGTAAGATGTCTATGGTCCTCTTTGCCTCAGTGGTGCGGGTGAGGGACGGCCTGCCCCTCTCTGCCTCTACCGACTATGAGCAGGACAAAGGGCTGCAAGAGACCAAGAAGCACCTCAAGAGCCTGTCCAAAAAACTCAGCCAGTTTCCTGACCGCTGCTCTCTTAAGACTGGCCGTTACAATGTCAAGTATGCATTCAAGTATACCTTTTTAAGTTGCTTTAATGATGTACAGTTTTGCAAAGTAAAGAACATGAATGTAGAACAATCGAGTGGGATCTGGCTGCAAAGTCCACCAAGTTTTAGGCTCCTGGAAAAAAAAATTGTTGGTAGATGGACGGTTCAAATCCTGGTGATGCCGCAGCAATCCGTAGCTGGGCGTCTGAGAGAGTATAAGTCAGTCTGTACAGGATTTCGCAGAGTTTTCTTTTTTTGTGTGTGTGATTGTTGTAGCCAAAATGCTTTTTCTCGCCAACATTTTAGATGCAATTTCCTGAAGTTTTTGTGCTTTTTTTGTGGAAGACTACTTGAATTGGCGAAATTGCAATTGCGCAAAATTGTTTCTCGCTGTGATATTAGTTGATAACTGAGACCTTTTAGCTCTACTCGTGTTCAATGCATGTGAATCAAGGAGGGCTTTTTCTCCGAATGGACGTTGTGATGACGTCGCGTGACTCATCTCGGCCCAAATCTGTGCAAAATCTGCCGAGATATAGAACAGCTGCCAGCTCCGAAGAATACTGCAGAGTTCGCTTGGTGTTGCGTTCATTTCTGCAATCACAAAAAAACAAGAAATCCTGGAGGGACTGATAAGTGGTGCTGCTGTCTTGTGTTGGGGATGGATGACATTGCTCTCTCACCTGTCAATCAGAGTGACAGTAACCAATTGTGGCTGTCTGTGAACTTATCTGTCTGGAAGAAGGCAGTTCATGCTTTTATGCAATGGGGAGAATTAGCTAATGGATGATAGATGATCAGTAGATGATCAAATGAAGAGAAACTGGGGTTTAAAAAAAGGCTCGACAAATCCAAATCAGTTCAATTCCACATACGGCAGTGGACAGGAACATGAACATGACGGTGAAATTTCTCGTCTGCTTAGTGCTTGGCGTACAAAGAAAATATCGAGAATACACAGTGTTTCACAAAGGCCCTTTAATCATGTTTAGGAAGAAATGATATGATATAAATGTCCAAATCATAATGTATTATTGACTTGTATCAAATATATGATGGCTTATTGTCTGTTAAAACCTTCTGCGACTCACTACTTTGAAACGTTCGCAGAATTACTTTATCATTTTGTTAAATGGGTTGATTAGGCCTGTAATAGCTTCTTGCAATATAATCAGATCATAAGATATAGTAAGTCTTTGCATGCAGTTGACATTTATGGGAAACTATACGATATTAGATATGCCGTTTCTTCCACAAAAAAATGGTGTCTGCATACAAAGTCGTTCGGTCAAAATGAGCATAGAGTCTTGAAAGAAAGCAAAGTGAAGTGGAGACACCAGTTAAATTAGCGGCTAAATCAGCATACACTGATAGATGACTCCTTTGAGGGCCTCGGGTGTAGCCGTTTTGAAGCCTGGCACTCGAGGCAGCTGCTATTCATCACCCTAAACTGTGTTAGCGGGCACGAACGATTCGACTCCCCCTTTTTCCCTGCCAGTCGGGGCTGAGTCATAGAATTGTTTCTTCTCTCTAAGGAGACATTAATGTAAAGAGACGTGGTGACAAAAATGGGTTCGGTTTCCTGCGAGGCTGTCAAGCTGCATGCATATTAAAGAAAAGTTAAAGTAGCACCATGAGTAATTGATGAATAGGCTGGTGCGGAGGTGTGTCTCTGAAAAGTTTTGCTTATTCGCTTGGCTTTGTTATTTAGAGTTCATGAGTAAGTGTACGTTTTGTGACCTCGTCCAAATTCTTCCCGCGTTTAAGTGATAACGGGGCAAGGGGCACTTTTGTCATGGGTCACGATTGCCTGGCACAACTTTGCAACATTCAAAAGATATGTCTGTAGTCTTTTGGACATTGCTAAGTCACGCCATAACACACGACTGAAACGTTTCTCATGAACTTAAAAACCTTTTAATCTGAAGGTGAATGATTAAAATAAAATAAAATATATATATATATATAAAAAATATACACATACCATGCCCTCCACTAATATTGGCACCCTTGGTAAATATGAGCAAAGAAGGCTGTGAAAAATTGTCTTTATTGTTTAACCTTCTTAATCTTTGGTTCAAAAAATTCAAAAAAATACTCTGCTTTCATGGATATCAAACAATTGCTCACAAAACACAGGTTTATCAAAAAAAAAATCTTAAATATAGCTGTGCAACAGTTACTGGCACCTCTATGAATTCATATGAGAAATATATATTGGAAGTATATTCCCATTTATTACTTATAATAAATACCATTTATTATACCATTTATTAGTATATTCAACATTTTTTAGTACACCTTGGTGACTAGGAACAGGAAATTGTTCAGGGGTATAAATATGAGGTAACACACAGGCCAAGTTCCCAAGGAATATAGCTGTGATGTGCGGCAAATGGTTGTTGAGCTTCACAAAAAACCTCAGGCGTCTTCAGTTTGCCAGACACTACTGGAACTTCAAATGGGATCGGGTTCTGTGGTCAGATGAAACCAAAATAGAGCTTTTTGGCAATAAACAACAGAGGTGGTTTTGGTGCACACAGAGCCATATGGAAAAGTACCTCATGCCCACGGTTAAATACGGTGGTGGCTCTTTAATGTTTTGGAGCTTTTTTTTCTGCCAGAGGACCTGGACATTTTGTTAGGATACATGGCCTCATGGTCTCTACGAAATATCAACAAATATTAAATGAAAACCTGACTGCCTCTGCCAGAAAGCTTAAAATGGGCCGTGGTTGGATCTTCCAGCAGGACAATGATCCAAAACATACATCAAAATCAACACAAAAATGGTTTACTGAGCACAAAATCAAGGTCCTGCCATGGCCATCCCAGTCCCCTGACTTGAAAGCCATAGAAAACCTGTAGGGTGAACTGAAGAGAAGAGGCCACCAGCATGGACCTCGAAATGTGAAGGATCTGGAGAGATTGTGTATGGAGGAATGGTCTCAGATCCCTTGCCATGTATTCTCCAACCTCATCAGGCATTATAGGAGAAGACTCAGAGCTGTTATCTTGGCAAAGGGAAGTAGCACAAAGTATTGACTATAATGGTGCCAATAATTGTTGCAAACCTATATTTAATCAAGATATGTTTTTTTTTAAAAATATATATAAACCTGTGTTGTGTTTGCAATTGTTTGATATCCATGAGAGCAGAGTATTTGTATGAATTTTTTTAACAAACGATCAAAAGGTTAAACAATAAAGACAATTTTTCACAGCCTTCTTTGCTCATATTTACCAAGGGTGCCAATATAATATTAGTGGAGGGCACTGTGTATATATACAGTGTGGTGTTATGATTATTATATAATGTGCTAGTATTTAGATTCAGTATGACAGGTAGAAGATAAAAATAAGATTTGTCAGTGTAAAGTTATCTGATGATAAATGGTTAATGGTAAATTATTTTGTTTGTGATTCAGTTTCACCAGCTCTCTGGGAGTGGGCTACATGATGGTATGCACAGAGAACTATCCCAACGTTTTGGCGTTCTGCTTCCTGGATGAGTTGCAGAGAGAGTTCCTTGTCACATATGACACGAAGCGCATTAACAGTGCTGTCAGGCCCTACTCTTTCATTGAGTTTGGTGAGTTCTTTGCACATTACTGTTCTGAAGTTTCTATCTCTTGATCGTTTTAAATAACCTGCTGTAACTACCTGCAAACAGTGTGACCCTGTACAAGCCTGTGGAACAGCTAATGTGGATGTAATGAAAAAAATTTTTTAAGACCTTTAAAAAAAAAATTAACCAGAAAAATCTAAACTTGATGTCTAGCCATCTTCAAATGCACTCAAACATGCTAACTACACTACTCAGTTCTTTATATGTGACACTGTTTAACAATGGTGTACTTGAGATGAATTAAGCTATATGTAACCCCTATTTTCACATCTGGAACTTTGTATTTACACACTGATTAAAGGGCAACTGTATGAACCATCATTTTTTAAATACCAGCAGTTTATCGGGTGAGCAGTAGTAATAGTGCAGACAATAAGTGATTAAAGGCATTGCTAAAATGGATCAACGAGGTGGTGCAATAATAGGAGATTCTGACTCTTCAATCAGTGGATCAGAATGAAAAGAGTGCCAGATTTATATATATATATATATATATATATATATATATATATATATATATATATATATATATGTGTGTGTGTGTATATAGATAATATAGATTAGAGATGCACCAATGTATCGGTCGATAATCATTATTGGCTGATAAAGGCTATTTTTCACGCTATGGGCTATCGGCCGATAGTTTAAAAACATCCGATGATCAGGGCCGATTATATCCTGTCAATCAAAAGAGGTCGGGAAAACACATCGATTTTGTGCTGTGTGTAAAGATGATGTCTCTTGTGTGGAATGATGAAAAAATTGCAGTTTGTAAGCTCTGTAAGCTCTACACTGATAAAATTTTACACCGGAAGTCAATTTTACGACGCAGAAGTTTCGGCATCGAGTCAATCCCATCCAGAATTCTTTTAGATTTATCATTATTAATTTAAAAGAAGGTATTAAAGGCAGAACTATCGGTATCGGCCGATATCACGATTGGTATCAGCTGAGAAATTTAGTATCGGTGCATCTCTAATATATAATGTGTGTGTAACAAACTATAAAGCATCTATGCTTTTGCACCATATGCTTCTCAGATGTTGTTATTTGGTAAAGCAAAACAGTCTTTGTAATTTTCTTTAGTGTGGGATGAAGTCAGGCATAGATGCATGTCATTGTTTGTAATCAAACTATTTATCCATTTATATCACTCAATAACAACAACAAAATGTCATTTCTTGGAATGGCCATTACAGCCTGTACAATATTGACATGATATTTTATACAAATTGCAATAAAAAGAAAAAACAAATAGGGGAAAACAAATAATCCCTCAGTGCCCCTGTTAAAGTTGCTGTTAGTGTGTGTGTGTGTGTGTGTGTGTGTGTGTGTGTGTGTGTTCAGGTTGTTACAGGCTGAAACAAACTGTTCTGCCAAAAAGCTGCGCTCCGTCTGCTTCCCTAACACAATGAGCAGTGTGTCAGTGTTTGTGAGACAGTTGATCTCTTTGCTGTTTTTTTTTTTGCTGTATTTGTTTAACTTAATAGACAACTTCATTCAGAAGACCAAACAGCGGTACAACAGTCCACGTTCTCTTTCCACAAAGATCAACCTGGCTGATATGCAGACGGAGATCAAGCTGCGGCCCCCGTACCAGCTCACTCCTGAAGACCTGAGCTTTATCAATGGCTTTTCCCAAAGCACTGCTTCCAAATATAAAGGCATAGGTACTGACCCCACTTTATGTCTCCTCACTCTTATTGAAACCATAAATACCTACATGTGCTCAGCTCATTATTTTTGTTATTAGTAACATCAGAATTTATGTGTGAAGCACAAGCATGTCATCACGGTGTGATTTTCTCTGATTACTCCCCCTTGACTAGAAGGTTTTATGAATGATACAGAGCTAATCTATCTGTAATGTGACAAGATGGTGCTTCTTTGTATTACAGTCGTAAACGTGTTATTGCTCTAACATTTAAAATTTAACATCTGATCAGTGAATTTGAAAAGCTAAAGCATTTCTTCAATAAATAGTTCATTTCCAATGTATAATATGCTGACCATATGTTGTCAATGTCATTGGACTTAAAAAACAAAACAAAAAAAAAAACAAAAAAAAGGGTGGTAAGTCCATGTCATTTTCGGTGCAGGATCCTTATATATTTGAAATATTTGTTTTTCATTTGCAGCTCCTAATCAAATGTTGGAGCCTGTCACCTTGCCTGGCATAGTGGCATGCGTTCTAAGCATTCTGTGTGGTGCGCTCAACTTACTACGTGGGGTCCATGCCATAGAGAGCATACTGCAGGTAAACTTTCCTTATGGCGACATTTGACAGTATACTAGAATTATGTTTAGGCTCTTATGTACAGTGCTGTGAACAAGTGTTTGTCCCCATCATCCTGATTTCTTCTGTTTTTGTGTATATCTTGTACTAAATAGTTTTAGATGTTCAATTGAAATACAACATAATGGCAACCTGAGTAAACATTTATTTATTTACTCTTAATTGAAGCAACAACAAAAAAAGTTATCCAACACCTATCACCTATCTAATTGCCCCCTTAAAGTTAGAATCTGATCAGAATTCATGTGTCCCTAAATTATTGCATCTTGCACAGGACCTGAAGCAGCAAAGCATCCCCACATCATCACACTTCCACCACCATGCTTGACTGTAGGTATGATGTTCTTTTTGTGGAATTACGTGTTTGGTTTACGCCAGATATAACGGGACCCCTGTCTTCCAAACAGTTACACTTTCGACTCATCAATCCACAGAATATTCTCCCAAAAGGTTTCAGGATCATCAAGGTCTGCTTCGGCAAAATTCAGATGAGCCTTAATGTGCTTTTCACTTCGCTACTCTTCCATGGATGCCATTTTTGCCTGGTGTCTTTTTGATAGTGGAGTCATGAACAGTGACCTTTATTGATGCAGGATAGGCCTGTAGGTCCTTTGATGTTGTCCTTGGCTCTTTTGTGACTTCCTGGATGAGTCGTTGCTGTACTCTTGGAGGAATTTTGGAAGGTTGGCCACTTCTGGGAAGGTTCACTACTGTGCCGAGTTTTTCCATTTGGAGATAATGGCTCTCACTGTGATTCTTTGGAGTCCCAGAGCCTTTGAAATAGCTTTGTAACCCTTCCCAGACTGATGTATTTCAATCACCTTCTTCCTCATCATTCCTGGAATTTCTTTCAATTTTGGCATAGTGTGTTACTGGGTAAGACCTTTTAACCAACTTCATGCTGTTGGAAAAGTTCTATTTAAGTGTTGATTTGATTGAACATGGTTTGCAGTAATCAGGCCTGCTTGCGTCTATTCCAGCTGAACCCCATTATGAATGCAGTTTCATAGTTTTGGGGAATTAGTAACGATGGGGGCAAATACATTTTCACACAGGCCCAGTTGGCATTGGATAACTTTTTTGCTTCAATAAACAACATTATCATTTATCAACTGTATTTTGTGTTTAAAATACAGATTGTCTTTGTTTTATCTTAGTTTTTTTTTTTTAATTTCTGAAACAATTTAGTACGAGATACACACAAAACCGGAAGAACTGCAGGTACTTTTTCACAGCACTTAAATTAAAGTGTTACGATTCAATGGTTATGCATTGCAGATCCAGCTAGCCATCTACAGCAGTTTAATTAATCTAACAAAGGATTTCTGTGTGTAATTAGTTCATGCTGGATAATTCCTTAATGCGGTACCCTTCCTCCTTTTTTCTGCTCTGTCCGCAGAACGAGGATGAAGACTTTAATTATGTAATTGCCTTTTTCCTGGGAACGGCTGCTTGTCTGTATCAGGTAAGTTAGAGTCATCCATCAAGCGCTTGAGTGACTCACAGCACTCATTACCATCAGCATGGAGGGAAGGGGAGGGGAGCTGCTTTTACCACGTTCTTAGGGAAAAAAAGGCAGCATCAGTGCTGATGTTGCTGAAGTAATTCCGTGCTATTAGAGAGCCATGAACACTAAGCAATACCTGATTTCCAGTTGGTTGCAAAAGCATTTTCTCTTAAAGAGTGTACCCAGTAGAAGTGAGGCTTAGAGGTAGCATGTGAGCTGGACTTGGGACAAGGACTCCTGAAGATGTGATCGTTAAACTCCTCCTCACACTAAATCACTGTGTAGAGTACAACAGCGAATTCACCCAACCTAAAATTGATTAGTTAGCATTTTTCCAAGAGGAGATGGAGGCACTTATAATTTCACTGATACGAAATGTGAAAGGCAAGGAAGAGTGTGTTGGCCTTCAACTTTCTGCTGATGCTAAAGTGTGTTAGTGTTTTTAGTACAATTACACTATATGTGGACAAAAGTATGTGGACACCTGACCATCACACCCATATGTGTTTATTGGACATCCCATATATGCTTGCTGTTGGGCGGGAAGACCTGGTTTGTAGTCGGCGTCCCAGTTTACCCCAAAGGTGTTCACTCGAGTTCATCTACACCAACTTTGGCAGATCATGTATTTATGGACATCACGTTGTGTACAGGGGTATTGTCATGCTGGAACATGTTTGGGCTTTTTAGTCTCACTGAAGGGAAATCGTAATGCTACAGCATACAAAGACATTCTAGACAATCGTGTGCTTCCAACTTTGTGGCAACCGTTTGGGGAAGAACCAAACGTGGGTGTGCTGGTCAGGTGTCCACAAACTTTCGGCCGTATAGTTTCTTTTTTACAAATAGTTTCTTTGAGAATGTAACCTGATTAGGTTTTTAAAATTTTCTTCATAGTTTCATATGTATAAAGAAGTTAATAAATAACAGCCACATTTTCAAAGCCTTTTAATGCTCATCCTTACCATTAACGGCAGTAAACCTGCAGGAATTATGGACGAGTAAGCAATGTTGTGTTGTGAAAAATGTTGTGCTGCACAACGTAACAAAGCTATCTCTCTCTTCATTGTGCAGTGTTACTTATTTGCGTACTTTTCGGTGTGGAGGAACATCAAGTCATTCCTGGCCTTTGCTCTCATCTGCCTGTGCAACATGTACCTGTATGAACTGCGCAACATGTGGCAGATCCTTTTCCACATCACAGTTGGGGCTTTCATCACTCTGCAGATCCACCTAAGGCAGCTACAGGGCAAAACTCCTGACTACAATGTCTGAAGACCTACACACACACACACACACACACACACACACACAAAAAAAAAAAAAACCCTTCCCCAAAAATTCATACATAGCACAGTCCCCAGAAGACTGAATGGTGAAGATATGAGAGATGTTAGCCTTGCATTTTTGGACTATTGGCATCATTAATCATCAAACAGACTGAATGTAGAGTCAACAGCTCAGGATCCAATAGCAGTTTAGTTATTACTCTGGTTATTCTGTATGTTCACTGGTTTTGCATTTTGTTCCAATTTTTTGAAAATACAAAAACGTCTATAATGATTTTCATAAGGATGCAAATATTAGGCATTAATGTGTGTTTTTGTTAATTGATATATAATTTTTTAAAAAATAAATGGTGTGAATATAGATAATAGATTATACCAGATAGGCAAGACTTTTTAGTTCATGGTACACGTGAAAGGTACCAGTACCACCATGATTCGCGACAACATACAGACCTTATTGTCTTTATTATTATTTGACTAATTCATACAGACACAGACCGCAACTAACAGTCATACATTTCATATACCTTGAGGCTGCTCTTATCAAACATTATTACCCTAAAAGCTCATTCAGACCTGGCGCGTGTCACGAGTATGATGTGTGCGGTTGTCTCGGTAGTCTCTGTGCTGCCTGGAACGTTTTCTGTTTACTGATGGATTCAGCTCTCCTCTGGCTCTTTCATGGCAGAGGAGTGGCCTGCTGATATATAGACTTCTCTTTACCAGCAGAGGCTTTTAGCTCTTTCTCAGCTCCCAGTGGGCACCAGCAAACCAAACCCTGACAACTGAATGAATGCTTCCTGTTATATTTATGTTCCTGTTTGTAGATTGTGCTAAAGAAAAGACAAAGGGGTGACAGATGATGATAAAGGTTAAATACATGTCATTATTATATCAGTCCCAATGTTTTTAAGTCTTGCTGTCCAATAATAGAGATAATAGAGATAATAGAAAATAGAGGTCCCCTCATCCTTGACTCATTTTCATGTATACGTCATAAAAATGTAAACATGGAAAAAACATTCTATTACGCTAGATTTAGAAACGACATCAAGTTGTCAGTACGTTAGGTGCACCTATCTCGTACCTACTCTCGCTGGGCTTTTGTCAGGTATGTTTACATTTACTGACCATAGCCCATGTGTTGCTGTCAGTGTTGGGTAAGATACTCAAAAAAAAAAAAAAAAAGTAATCCACTACCTGTTACTAATTACTACATTACAATTGCAATTTGTTTACATTACTGATTACTGCATGTCAGAAGGAATCAGGTTATTAATTACTTTACTTTCAAAAACTATCAAACCTACAAAAATACACTACAAAGTGAATCTCAGTTCTTTGAGTAATTTTATCGCGCGTTCTCCGATGATTCATTAATGCGTCGAATGAGCCCCAGGCCTCCTCTCTCGACATCAGTGCCTGACTTCACTAATGCTCTTGTGGCTGAATAGACAAGTCCCCACAGCCACACTCCAAAAGTATAACGGTGACTCCAGCATGGTTGTTTCTTGCCATCACCTCGCCGCTGCATTCTCTCCTCTGATGCTTCGTGTAAAGGGTGCTGTATCTGTTCGGTATTGTCTGTTTCCCCTATGAAAAAGTGCACCTATATAGGATAACTTTACTTCATATGTCTGCGACTGTGTATTTTGAATTTTTTTTTAAGTAGTATTTTTTCCCCCAAAATCATTACCACAATATTTACTCATGCCTCCATTGGAGAGATTAAGTTCCTGATCCTGTTCCTGTAATGCCTAACACAGGCTGTGATTCGAGTTCAAATCCAGAGACAGAATCAATGCAAAACACTGATTTTGTGTTCTTGCAACAATTTCTTTATTGATTTGGATGTATGATTGTCTTGAGCTTGTTTGAGGCTTTGGTTAAAAAGAAAAAACAAATAGTGGTACTGTTGATGCTACTAATCTTCAGAGGATCCACTCAACTACTAGCCAGAAAGCAGCCTCAAAGTCTCAATTATCCACAAGCAAATTTTATAGTGAGTGATAGATGCCTTTTTGTTTTTGTTTTTTTTGCCAAACATGCCAGTGGAGCTCTGGCCAAAAATGACATTCTTTTCATTGTCATCTGACCATTAAACAGTTCCTTGCTGCACATCATGCTTGTTGGAGTTCAGGTATTACACGTTCTTTCAAACAGCTTTTTGTTATGGCCGTACTTTCTAGTAGATGCTTATGACTTGAGAAAGCCTTAGATAGTGGTCAGCAACAGAATAATTTATGACTGAAGATGTTGACTCAACTTGCATATTTTTAATCTCATTAACTTTTCATAGTCGAGAAATTCATCAATTGTGCTTGTAGTGTCGGCTTGTATTTAGTTCTGAATTTGTGGAATATTCAGTATTGCGATTAGTTGGCAGGTTGTTGATTTAGATCGCTTGAACATGAAGTAATATAGAAACAGTTTGAGAATTATGCATTGTGGGAGCCTATTTGCAAAACAAATGGAGGACCTGGTAGAGGTCACTGGTAACCTGGTAAGAAAAACAGTAAACATTAAAAGAAAAAGAATCTGGAGCAGTTGGAGCAGGTCTGATATCTGACATGAAATCGTTGCTGATTTTTAATAAAAGTGATCCTAGTTTATGCTTCCATACATATAAACTGCCATTTTTATTTGTTATTATTCTGTATGTTTAGAGGGATAGCAATCCTATATTGTCCGCTTTACTTATATATCAAATTGATTTGATTTAGAAGAGGAAGTGTGCATATAACCATTCATGTTTACAATTTTACTGTAACATTTTGTTTCAGCATAACATGCTACAGTTTGGTAAAATATGCAAGATGAAGCAACATGCCCATTCACAGATTGCTTCAGATTATTATATATTAGACCTTGTGCGCTCTCTCTCTCTCTCTCGTTCTGTAGTAAGATGCTCTTATATTGCTATTAGCAATCCAGTGTGGTTTTCAATCTTCTTGGCTATGATACCACACATAGATTTAGGGTCACACATCTTCTCCCAAAGCTCTGCAGAACATCAGAGCTGTCATGCTTGATTTAGGAACATCCCTCTACCGCCATTTTAAAGGTTTCTTCAGACATATTGAAGTCCAGGCTTTGGCTGGGCCACTTAACTGAATCCACTGACTTGTCCTGAAGCCACTCCTGGATTGACCCGTGTTATCTGAGTCATTGTTGCGTAGAAAGGTGAACATTTGTGCACTCAAACAAATTGTCCTGAGTGTCACTCTTCATCTTTTCCCTGATCCTGACAAGCCTCCTACTCCCAGCTAGTTCTGCCACCCCAATACGCCTTGCATACGTTGACAGACAGATAACTCCTCTACCAATCCACACGCTGAAGCAGATACTTAGTTCACTTCGTTTAATGGACGACTGGAAGTAGGATGAAACTGAAAAGAGAGTACCGTACAATAAATGTATGAAGTACTCAATGTTAAAATCTTAAAGGGCCAGCCACCACCCTTCACACATTTCATGAAAGCTTCCAATAATAACTCTTTATTTGATAGCATATGTACCAAATCAAAAGTGAATAGTTTATGAATTAGTGTGGTTTTCAATACTCGTTTTATCATTTCAATCCTTTTCTATCGCACTCTTTAATCACACGGAGGAGAGGTTATTGTGGAGACGGTTTGTTCGGCATTTTTAGAGAGGACCATTTCCTCCAGAGCAGCGTGACTAATGAGCTTAATGTACCAGGTTTGCTCTCGTCATGCTGACGGAACCAACACACGTGAAACACTGACTGGCACAGCTTGCAGTTCTGCAAATTATAGCCCATTTATACACAAAGGCAAGAAAAACATCAGTGTCCATAAGTGCAAGGACTCCCACGTAATCTTTTTTTTTTTTTTTTGGCCGTTACGTGACTGCTGACAGGCGAACTAATTTCACACTGCTGCTTGAAAACTTTGTAGCCTTTTTTTAGGGAGTCTAAAGGAGCGTACATTACACATGGTACACACTTAGGGTTAGGGTTAGGGTGATGATAAACACTTCAATTCTAGAATCATTAAGGGTTGTTTTGCACAGTCCTCTGAAAACCCTTAAAAGGTTCTCTGTAGACAGAGAGTGTCTTACAATGCAATCCAATTTAGTTAATTTGCTAAATTATTTATTGTCCATTAAAGAATGCCAATAAAAAAAAATGTTTGCCTCGCTCCTCTGGGGTTGTGTGCGTGGAGTTGGCATGTTCTCCCCATGCTTTGGGGGTTTTCTCCAGGTACTCCGGTTTCCTCCCCCAGTCCAAAAACGTGTTGTAGGCTGATTGGCATATCCAAATTGTCCACAGTGTGTGAATGTGTGTGAATGTGCCCTACAATTGGTTGGCGCCCTGTACAGTTCCCTTGGGTAGGCTCCAGGCTCTCCTCATCGACCCTCTGTAGGATAAGTGGTATGGAAAATGGATGGATGGAGGATCACATTTGCTGTGTTTCATCATAATAAATCTCTTGGGAAAACAAGCAGAACTCGACACCACTGACGGATGTTGTTGGATCCCCATCGAGCCTCCACCACTAACAAGTCCAGTGCTTCTTGTTACTAATTTATTAACCACATATACTAAAATAAACTTCAAACAGGGAGCAAGCTTATGAAGAAAAATGATTTCAGGCATTTCACCTTTCTGTGATCTTGACTCTATTTGGATCAATTCTAAAATCTGTCAGTTTATCTGCTAGTTACAATGATAATTTCATATAAATCCTACAAACATTCAAGCACTTGTTGAGCAGATATCATGATAAAGAGAACCCCAGACAGATACACGGACGGACAACGATAATTGCCAGAAAATGGGCCTTGAATTCCTGAATATGGAAGTGTAATTAACATCTCTGTATGACAAACAAGAAGGAAGCTATTGAAGACACGAAGTGTCAGACATTAATATGATCATCCTGTTGGTTAGGATGATAATTCCATATTAATCCCGCAAACATTAAACCACTCATTCTTGAGCTATAGCGCTAACAAGAATCTCAGACGGGTGGGCGGGTGGATGAACAGACACACCCCCCGGAAACTTAATGCCATGAAAATGTGAAAACATGGCCTCGGTTACATCCATTCTTCTCCAATTGTAGAATGCTTACCCAACATCAACTACCCCACATGTAAAACACTACAGACAGGAGTTTGATGACTCCTCAATCTCCATTTCCTTTGTACAATTATTTGTATGTAACTAAAATCTCTCAACGATGTAAAAGCCATGCTTGCTTGGACCAAAAAAACAAACAGTGTTCCCCTTAAGTAGCAAGCCTGGGAATATTTAAATCCCAGTGTCCTGGTCCTTTCATGGTCAGCACAAAGGTGTTTTTCCTCAGTGCAGAAAGACTCTTAAAAGGGTTTATAATGGAAGACCTGACTGTGGTGAATGGTGCAATCATTTTCAAGTCTGGTTTCTTTTTCCCTTTACAAATTGGTATATTTAAGTGTATTTGAAGTAATGTTCTATTTAATCCAATATGCTATTAAATATCTTTGTATGACAAAATAAAGTCCCTGCTGGTCACAGTGAAGACCAGTGTGTCATGATAATCATCACTTTTTCAATTGATCTTACAATCATAAAAACATGTTTGATTTATTAGGCTTATTATATCCATTATATCCACTGTATAAGTTTACTGCTTATATACACTGTATTGTTATGTAATGAAATGAACTGACGGAATGAACCTAAGAAATGGTACTGCTGCCACCCTTTGGATTTTGTATGCAACATCCACATTCGTATGCTAAAATTCTATTTGATCTTTCAAAGGCTTGTGCAGTCCAAAAAGAAAAAAAAAAAAAAAAAAAAAAAAAATGAGCATAAGCACCGATGGCCTAATTTATTTCCAGAATATATAAACATTGAAGTGATTTATTTGAATGTAAAAAAAACAACAAAAGGGGGTATAGTTTTTGTTTTGACATCACAGATAAGGAAAAACAAACCATAAATTAGCTCTGAATTGCAGTTCAGCAATATCCATTATTAAAATGAGCATGTCCTCAAAAGTACAGACAAACAGCCTCAGAACCTCGACATCTGAGAAAGAGATGATGTTATACATCGTATAATTCACCATAATCGTCATGCCTGTTTAACCCTCCTATTATGTTGTAGGTCAAATTGACCCGTTTTAGTTTTAGGAACTTTTAGGGGAAAAATTAAAAGCATGGAAACATGGAAGCATTAGAAATAGAACATCTTTCTTTCTTTTTTTTAAAGTTCTCCCTTCATTATTAATTTTATCCTCCAAAAACACTCCCGCCCAGCTCCTCCATCACCCTATTCAACCTCAGTAACTTTACAGTACAGGAATGGAA
The DNA here is from genome assembly GCF_023375685.1 of Ictalurus furcatus. Classification (NCBI taxonomy): domain Eukaryota; kingdom Metazoa; phylum Chordata; class Actinopteri; order Siluriformes; family Ictaluridae; genus Ictalurus; species Ictalurus furcatus. The sequence continues at coordinate 12,880,857 of NC_071260.1, read as the reverse complement.
AATGCAAATATTACAGCAACTATAGGAATCCCCATGCAAGAACAGATTATTTGCACATGTGACAATAAGATGGCAGGGAGAGGTAAAAGGATTGAGGCACATTCTCCTTCTGACATAAATCCATCGAGTCTGTCCGTCTCTCCCACAAATGCATGCACACAAACATAGCGACTAACAGTGACATGTTGCCACACTCACAGAGATGATTACATTTGTTCATAGTTGTTCACATATTCTTCTAATAAAAGTTTTTGTGGTTATGAATTATTAAAGATAACTAATCTTTGATGGGTCCAATAAAAAAAAAAAAAGTCATATCATGGCGTTGTGAAAAAAAAAAAAATATTAAAAATAGAATCTATTGAAATGAAGTTACACTATATGACAATTTTTTGGTCAACAGATGTAATTCGGGACGATCTGACCTGGAAACTGAACATAACAGGAGGGTTAACCGAGCTGAACCTGCGTTCACCAGGATCCGACAGCCTCCAACACGTTAAACATTAAAATAAAACAGAAAATATCAAAACATACAATGTTGACATCACTGTAGCTTCTCTTTTTTTGGGTGTTCACAAAGTGACAGTAAATATATGGCACTGCATTTTTTCCCCTGCAAAGAGAAATTAATATTTGATGCCCCACACAGTAGTGACTCAAGTTGTGACTCGATGTCCAAAAAAAAAAAAAAATTCTATTCCCAAACAGTTTACCGTTCTTCCAGGTGAAAACCTGAGAGTGCACATGCTGTAACAGACAATTCATAAAGACTGATATCAACTAGCATCCTCACTCGATTTCTTCATTAAAAGATATCAAATTGGATAAATTTGGCAAGTATTTACCTGTACTTGGCAAAAACACACTGAAGAACCCTTCCAGCTGAAATAAATAAAACACATGCCTAAAGGACTCCTGATGAGCATGGTACTGATGTTTAGTTCTGTACATATGAAGGCCTCACTGGAGAAATTGAACATTCATTGGGTCGTACCATCTGATTGAGCTGGGAGGGGGAAGCAGTGTATGACACATTAAGAAAGGCAGAGGTGCAGTGCAAGAATGGCCAAAGAGGTGTGGGGCATCAACTACATCCCCACTTAATACATAAACTCTTACTATAGAGTGCAAGGTCTGATCTGTACTGCTTTAACAACGTTTCATTAACTTAAATCAGTGTTGGCTGTGGGAAACTCCTGCGATTTTTCTACTGTGAAACACACTGTAGGATAAAAAGACTCTCGTTCTCGCTCACTCTTTTTTTTTGTTTGTTTGTTTTTAAAGAATTTGTTGTGAACCTGCTTCAATGCAAAAGGAGAGTAAAGGTGAAAGAAAATGAACTTCCCCATTAAAATATACATGATTGTTGCAATTTTCTTTAGATATATACATCTGAATACACACCTCTTTTTTTTTGTTTTTATAGACATCGCTCTAATATATTAATGTACAAAATATAGAATCTAAAATAGCTTTGATAAGGTTTGGTTTTTTGAGACAAAATACAAAATCTCAAAGATACAAAATAAACGCAGGTTTTGACCGTTATTTCTATCCTCCGGAGTGTCTTCAGTTCAGTAAGTGGGTGTGCATTTTCTTCTGTGAAAAACACTTTTCTGTCTACATTTGTGTGTGTGTGTGTGTGTCTATGTGTGTGTGTGTTGGGGTCAACACACACCCAAAACAGAGCAGTCTCATTCTGAAGTAGCGAGACACAGAATACTGTCAGTTCTCCTTACTGGTATCCACCACAGTCCACCAGCGCTGGCCAAGAGACGGGTGTGTAATATGCTGTTGCTGCGCCAGCATGTTTAAGCGTGTGAGGATCCGGAGGATCAGTGTGTGAGGATCAGGAGACTTGTGAGAACATAGATTGCTTCCCAAAGATCATAGATGCATCATATACACATAAAAACATCTGCCTACTTTCCAAATTCAGTGACGTCAGACAGTTTTGTCATTTCGAGGACGGCCTCTAGTCAGGGTCCGAGCATTCACCCTCTCCCACAAGGAGAAAAGTCTGAACAGGTGAACCGCCTTGCGTTTCTGAGATTCCTTTGCTTTTCTTTGGTCTCTTCTAGTGATGATATTTCGGTGGATGTGAACAGACTTGACCTTCAACCCATGAGGATTTCCTCTATTTAGGCTTTAATATGTGGAAAGGTCAAAATGCTCCATGAGCCATCTTTCAACGATTCCTCTGTCTCTATAGACAGAGCAAAGACACCCTGATGCTCAGCATCTTGCTTTCTATTAACACGTCAAGCTACTTCATGTCTTTAGTGTCATGGCTGTAAGAGACAGGTTTCTGTTAACTGCTGCTCGGGCCACCATTCAGGAAATAAGTCATCATTTCTCCCTTGCCTTTGACTTTGACAACTCCTCTGCATTCCAGTGAGTAGTTATAGGAATGGAGGACCTGGTAGAGGTCACTGGTAACCTGGTAAGAAAAAGAGTAAACGTTAAAAGAGAAAATAATCTGGAGCAGGTCAGACAGGCCAAAGGAGAGTTCCTACTGGGAGAAATGTAAGCATCTGACCTGTATTCTTTCAGGAACTCCCGTGCTGTCCATGCGACTGGCTACGTTCACGGTGTTGCCCCAGATGTCATACTGGGGTTTACGAGCCCCTATTACTCCAGCCACTACTGGACCCATGTTAAGACCTACATGCAGCACACATTAAATCAAAGTATTAAATATAATTCTGTAACCTTTCATTAGGTAAATGAAAACAAATAATCATTCATTCTTTCATTCATCTTCAGTAGATGTTTTGTCCTGGTCAGGGTCACGGTGGATCTGGAGCCTATCCCAGAAACACTGGGCATAAGGCGGGAATACAGCCTGGATAGAATGCCAGTTCATCACAGGACACACACACACACTTATCCATTATCAATTTAGAGTAGCCAGTACACAATGTTTTAGGAGATGGGAGGAAACCCATGTACACACGGCGAAACTACAGACAGACAGACAGACAGACAGACAGTAACCCGAGCTCAGGATCAAACCATAATCATGCCCATAAAATCGACATATTTAGCTACTCCTGATGCTTCAACTTTGAACTGTGCAATCATCTAGGGCAGGGGTGTCCAACCTGGGGCGGCTGTGGCTCAGGTAGTAGAGCACTGATCGTAGGGTTGATGATGATAATGAGTCTTTATTGGTCACAGCACACTGAAATGATTTTTTCTTCGCATACCCGAGCATGTCAGGATGTTGATTCCCGGCCCACACGACTCCACATGCCGAAGTGTCCTTGGCGGTGTGGGTGCAGGTTTTCATTCCAACCTAGCAGGAACACACCTGATTCCACCTGTTTAATGAGTTGATCTTAGCTTTGAATAGACTCAGGTGTGGCTTCTGCTTGGTTGGAATGAAAACCTGCACTACACACCGGCCCTTTGCGGATAAGACTGGACAGCCCTGGACTAGGGTATAATGCAAAGCTAAGTTCAACTTCCAACCAGTCCTTACCAATCTTCATTTTGAAGTTATTGAAGGAGTGCTCGTTGATGTACTTCATCTGGTCCATGAGACGCATGGCGTAGTCAGCCAGAGCACGAATGTGTGAGCGGCCGACCTTATCGTAGGTGGAGTCGTTCAGGCCAGATGCGGCCATATACGTGCTTCCGATAGTCTTGATTTTCTCCAGCTGACGAAACTGATCCTCACTGATGATCTGAGAAAGACAGCAGGAAATGTTCCCAGGTCAAGAAATTTGCGCAGGGGCAAATGGGACAATAGGCACAGATCCAGATGCTTTACCTCATCGAAGTCAGCGATGATCTCGTTGAGAAGCCTCAGACACTCTACGCCCTCGTTGTTGGCCTCCAGCTCGACGTAGAACTCGGAGAAATTGCTGATAGAGGCGAACATGACGGCCACGCACTCGCATGACTGGTAGTAGAGCTCGTCATTTCTTCGCTCCCGAGCCAGGAAATGAGCAGCCACATCTTTAGGGAGGATGTTGTGTAGGAGACGCCGATTGTACGCCTGAAGCTCCTCCATTTCTTCTTTTTCCTCTGTGGCCTGAGGAGACACAGAGAAACAGGCCACTAGCAAAGTGACATACATTGCTCTCATGAAACCCCGAACAGGAATAAACACAATTCTAGATTCTCCAGCTGGAAACGCACCTGTAACTTCCATAGGAAGTCCAGCCTGGCAGTGGATTCCACTTGCTGAGCATGTAAGTAGAGAGCCAGTACAAAAACGGTGATGACCACTGGCGTCATGATCTTCAGGGGCACCCTGTCTGTCCCGCAGCTGTGCCAATACAAACACGAGGAGGTCTCAAACCTTCTGAATCTTACTCCTGGTCTAACAAGTAAACACTTTCAATTTGAACACACTAAGGGAGACAGGACAGAGGAGAGCTGCTTGAGCTCAGCTTGATACCATCTCAGTTCTACACGTACAAACGTTACGATGATACTGTGTGCTTGTGTAGTGATAGTGATCATTATGGCAAAACAATCAAAGTAACATGCTGGGGTTCAAATGGATTTAATTCACCTCAGTGAATCCATTTACCAGATAAAATCTTACCTTGTTCCACTGACGTTCTGACTGTGAATACAAAACAAAAAGGAAATGAATCAGATGGGTAGAGCGGAACAACTACCACATTATCTTCCAGACCGAAGTCGTAAAAGCAATTCCAAGCCAAATCTGAGAATATCCACGAGAGGACGTTTATTCTTTCATTAGCGAACGCATCGAAATGCCTTCGAAGCATCTAGAGCAATCTATTCGTCTATTTAGATCACTGAATGAAGCCATCGTACTGGAAAAGAAACATTTATTGCTAACGGTCACTTAATCTGTCAATTACTACTGGATAATTATGATAAAAAGGATTGTTGTGATTATGATGAGTAATGCTCTAAACACTGATTAACAGCAGCACTGCATCCTGTGATTTTCCACTTTGCACGATCCCCTGTGGTTTGCCTGCATATTCGATTCAATGAAATTTTATTTGTATAGCGCGTTTAACAATGAACATTGTCTCAAAGCAGCTTTACAGAGATATATAAACACAGGATACAGATTTTAAGTGTGACAGATTTTAAGTGTGAACTTAACATACGGGGTCACTTTGCTGCCAGAAACTGAAAGGCTCTATGTGCAGGCTTGAGTCTGCTTTGACTCAGATTTCTTATACAAAATGCATGTCCATATGCTAATCTAATGATAATGAGTCTTTATCAGGCACGTATACATTACAGAAAAGTGAAATTCTTTTCTTCACATATCCCAGGATGTCAGAAAGTTGGGGTCAGAGTGCAGGGTCAGCCATGATACAGCGCCCCTGGAGCAGAGAGGGTTAAGGGCCTTGCTCAAGGGCCCAACAGTGGCAGCTTGGCAATGCTAGGGCTTGAATCCCCGACCTTCTGATCAGTAACCCACAGCCTTAACTACCAAGCCACCACTACCACTGGATTTGCTTTCTTCATACACACATTGTGATGAACACACACACAAAATTATAATGCTCTCGCAGGAATTTGCTTGTCACTCAAATTCATCCTGCTCGCTCACGAACCTTTTTCAAATTTAGTATGGGTTATCCATTTTGTATGAGGATCTTACCCGTCTACTACATTCCTTATCAGGTTTCGTACAGATTCTTCATAATGAAATTTCAGGACATTCAGGCTTTTTTATTTTTATTTTCAAGGACTATACAAGAGGTGTCCATCCATCCATCCATCCATCTTCTGTACTGCTTATCCTACACAAGGTCCCAGGGAACCTGGAGCCTATCCAAGGGGACTCAGGGCACGAGGTGGGTCACACCCTCGATAGGGTGCCAACCCATCACACACACACCCAGTCACACACTACGGACAATTTAGAGACGCCAATCAGAGAACAGGCAAGCTCCGCACACACAGGGTGGCGTTAGGAATCGAACCCCCAACCCTGGAGGTGTTAGGCAAACGTAATAAATCACTACGCCACCGTGCTCACCACAAGAGATGTCATTCAAACATATTCTTTAATTTTTCTTTTTAACTTAAAATAATGAAAATAATAAAATTTCAGACAACGGAACGAGTGTGAAACAGTGACTGAAACCCGGCGCGTTAGGAGACTACATGTTCACCAGCAGTCACTTCCAAGCTTCTGCTCTGCACTGCACAAAATCACAAAATCACCATACACAGAAGTCAACAGCTAAGCTATGATTCTGGCTATATTTACATGTACACTGATCACTCAGAGAAAATTGCAGGGGATTGAATGTGCTGCTCCTTTCTGCCACTCACTGAACAGAGTAGCTGCAGAGAGAGAGAGAGAGAGAGAGAGGGGTGTACCTGCAGCGGGAAAGCAGGACCTCATGCTTGCTGGGCAGTACTGACTACTCTCTTCTATGGGAAGTTGGGAAGTTGGGAAGTTGGCAAGGTTTGCCCCCCCCCCCCCCCCCCAAAAAATAAATAAATAAATAAATAAATAAACAAACAAACAAATCGATGGGTTTGTTTGTTCTCCCTGTGCTGCGGGGGTTTCCTCCGGGTACTCCGGTTTCCTCCCCCAGTCCAAAGACATGCATGATAGGCTGATTGGCATGTCCAAATTGTCTGTAGTGTATGAATGGGTGTGTGAATGCGTGTGTGAGTGTGTCCTGCGATGGATTGGCACCCTGTCCAGGGTGTACCCCACCTTGTGCCCAATGCTTCCTGGGATAGGCTCCAGGTTTCCCCGTGACCCTGAAGGAAGCATAAGCGGTATAGAAAATGGATGGATGGATGGATAGATTTGTTGCTAAGTGCTTTTTTTTGAAAGTAAAAACCACAAAAAAAGTCGCTAAAGGGGTCTGAGAAGTGGACCGGAGTGGTGTCTGTTGCAATGAGTGAGTGAATAGTGGGAGGAGGAGGGGCTGCAGCAGAGTGTCATATTTTGAGTGAAAGGATGTATTCATAAACAGTTTTTTGCGATTTCGTATTTTTGGACTTTTTAGAATTCAAGCACTTTTTAAGCACCACTAAATAAAAAAAATGCCTACTTTCAAGGTTTTCCAGTACTTAAATTTCAAAAAGCCAAATTCAAGCACCTTGTACGAACCCTGCCTTATGATTTAAAAAGCATGACTTCGGGAACATTAATTTTATAAGCAGTTTAGTACGACTACTGCTGCTTCAGAATGATGTAATGCTACCCAGACCTCTGCCTAAGCCATATAGACTCAATGATGCAATAAAGCTACTTTAACAACAATTATTTTTTTAATCCCTTACATATTTTATACGTAGCCAATAAAGCATCAGACTATAAAGCACTTCTCTTTTGTTTTCCCGATTAACGTGAATGAATAAGAACATAGTATAGAAGAACAGAAAGAATCCTAGTGTGCTCTCAACATCTGGCAGTAAAATAACTTCACGGATGAAAGCTCATAAAACACTCCACTGAGATAACTGGACTGAAAACATCTTAATAAATCAGGATTATGGAAGGTATCAATTGTGGTATAGTTCCCAATTAACTAATTGCACGGGCCACAATTGAATTTCCAAACAATATGTGATTGGGATCAGTGTCTGCAGTGTGTTGTCTGTGTGTGTAAAGAGGCAACACACAATTACAGAGTCACTCACATGGCGTTGGCCATCACCAGCAGGTCCACGTTGTCGAACAGGTTGACCTCGGGTACCTCCATGATAAGGACATACAGAATCTCAATGAAGAGCATGAGGAAGAGCTTCCCAATGCTGCTGACTTGCAGGAATACAGAGCATGCCAGAAGGCTGAGCAGTACACATGACGAGAAATACTGAGGAAGCAGAAGGGTTGGGAAAAACACAAACACACCAGTTTAGTATAGTCCGAGTCATTGGGTCCGTTCCATTCACACCTTTGTATAAACACTTCAGCATGTCCACTAGATTCATATAAACATACCAAGCACTGGTTAAAGAGCTATTAACTCAGGACATATTTTCACATATTTAAATCTACAGTTACAATTGATCCAGGTATTAAATGGCACAGTCAGTACGTTTACATGGACAACAATAATCCGATATTAACAAGATTAAGACGATACTCTGATTAAGAAACCATCATGTAAACAGCGATTATTGATGACCTTAATCCGACTAAAGTCATACTCGAAGTAAACACAAATCGAATTAAGACATGTGGAGAATTCCTGCTTTAGTCGCATTATCGATGTGTATTACAGACATGTACAAACCTTAATCACACTATTAATGTCATGTGGGAGTTTTCACTGCATTTTGCGACAGGACACGTACACACACGGCAAACAAGAGAGCACGGCTTCGTCCGAAACCGCGTACTTACCTACTATATAGTAGGTTAAATACATGTATTTCAGCTACTATATAGATGGTAAGTACGCGGTTTGGGACGCAGCCCACGGCTTCAAGCAGTCGTCTATTTGCACGTACAGCATGACAAATAATTAACTGCACTTGAAGCGTTCGTAAAATTAAAAATCAAACACTCAAAACTGTATACGGTACCATAACGAAGACGAACTGTATGTCGATACGTGAAATTCTGGAGGGAACGTCGGATGGCGTGGCACGAGGACGTAATGACGTGTGCCGTTAATCGATCTATGTTCTATAACATGTAAAACAGGAACATGAAAGGAATATTCTAAAAGCGACTCATGTAAACACCTTAATCACAATATTGTCTTATTCAGAATAAGGTCAATACTTAGATTACTGCTGTCCGTGTAAACGTAGTCACTGTGGGAAGTGTTTAGAGAACCATGTTCACCTCAGGGAAGTTGCAGGTGGGTAAGGAGCTGTGGCAGAGGTGCTTCTGGGACGACAGCGAGTAGTTAAAGGCAGAGCTGCGCACATGGCAGGCGTTCACACTGCTCCGGTTGATATTAAACTCTTGGCTCAAACACAACTTCAGATCATCTGTGCTGCAGGTGAACTGGAGGGAACAAATGCACATCTCTAAGGTCCAGCTTCCCATTAAAGACCTGTTCGTTATTTACTTCCTGTTGGCATACTCACAATGTTTATGAAGGCAGAGAGAAAGACTAGCACAATGGTAATGACGCCCACCAGAGTGCTGTTGAGTCTGGACTGGACAATCTTTTTGGACAGGTGCTGCAGGGGCACTGGGAAAAGCTGCCCAAGAGAAGAGAGGTGTCAGGAGTGTGTCACAGATTTATTGACATTTAATTTCCGCATGTGAAAGCAATGTGAATTAAAATATTCACTACGCTCTCATAAAAAATATTAACAGCTCGGCTAAGGTGAATTATGATCCAATTATCATACATATTAATGCATTTTATTCTTATTAAATCTTGATATTGTATTATCGAACGTGCTCGTTCTTCTTTCACAGCATTAGTCTTCTTATCAAATTAAATGAAGTCCGAGCAGCAATTGTGTGGGGGCAGCAAACGCTCTGAAATAAGCCAATCATTTTCTGAAAGACATTTTAGATTTACAAGCTCACCAAAAGGTCAAGCTAATTCTCTAGGTGAAAGAACGCAGGCACTCGGCTGACATCACCCTGGGACAGCGAGCATGAATACGTGCCAGGGCCGCTTATGTATTTGTCTGACACATGGTCCCTCTGCACCAGCTCAGAGGCAACACCAGCGATGAAAAGATCCCATCCACATGGGTCGTTTATCTTAGCAAATGTTTGTCTAACACATCGTGCTGTGGGTTAGCTTTCGATAAAGCCTGGCCAACAGTGTCACGGATAGTCTGCGACGGTGGATCGAGTCTTTGCTGTGGTTCTACTGTGTCACGGTGTGTCGTCGTGTGAAATCGTTTTGTACTAAGCGGATTTATTTATCTACGTCTGGAAGTGAATTCATAAACTGCTTATAAAATGCTTTAATGATGTGGAGGAGAGCTGCCAAAAGAGGACACTTACCCCAAAACAGGAGTAAATGACTGAAACGAACATAACGACCATGAGAACGATGAAACATGACATGTAGAATCCGATCATCAGGTTGGAGCTGAGGAAAAGACGAAATAAATATTATAAGCAAAGAGAGAGTAAACGGAAACAAAAACGATACAACACCGAAAGCCTAAAACATGAGGAAGTGGATCAAACAAACTTATGGGGCCATTTATTGATCAGTAAACAGTTGAAATGCGCTGGTGCCAAACAGGTGGTGGCGAATTAATTGGAGAAGAGATCAGATAATGCACATAATGCAAACATAAATAAGAACTGCAGGATTGGGCAACTGTTTTGAGAATTGATTTACTTCAACAAAAAAAACCTTTCACTCGATCCAAGTGCAACTAATCTGTGATGCAGTAACACGTCTAATGAAACCGACCTCGTGTTAAAATAGCATGATTCATTCATTGAAAAAAGCAAAGGTGTTGAGGACACGGCACGCTTGAGCTGTTCCTGATATCTAGCTTCTTTTTTTAAATTTATTTATTTATTTATTTTAAGTAAGATAACTAAGAAATGAATGTTAAGTTAATGTTAAGCCCATACTGTACTGCCTGGGTGAATAAAGAAATGTTCAACATAACCTCGCATGTGCTCTCTTTTTGTATTTTAAATGAATGATCTTTACATTACAAACTACAAATCAATGACTCGGTCTCGTCTTAACAAGCACCGTCATTGTGTCCTAACAAAAATAAATAAATAAAAAAAAAAAAAAAAAAAAGGGACCATTTACAAATGGAACAAGTTCTACAAAAATCCCTGAGGCAAGGTGAGAGAGTTCATCTGAATTGTTTGGTGCTAAGCTTTTGGTTGTACACCATGTTTTAGTGTTAAAGCGACATCAATTTTACACCTGACGTCCCTGGCGTTTAACATGATTTGTTTATACAATGAAGGACAAACCCTCATCTGTGCTTTCCTCTGGAATTCTATTACGTCTCTCAAAACAGCAGCCCTCTTTTCCTAGCACAGAGTTTATGGTTATAGTAAAATTTACTGCTGCAGATGCTCAGATGTTATCCATTGCAGCACAGCTAATTAGTTATTACCGTGTGCATAAAAGTAAAGCATGATAGTCTGTACTTACGGTGGTACGACTACAAGCTGGATGAAGCAGATGAACAAGAAGACAAGAGTGGCACAGGCTACATATGCTCCGAAACGGGAATCCACCTGCTTCGAATACTTAAGAGTGAGATTTTGAGAAGGAAAGGAGAGAGAGAGAGAGAGAGAGAGAGAGACTTTATTTTTACTCATACGTGAACGATCCATAGAAACTAAGGCATAGAAATGATCTAAAGCAGTTCAGTAAACGCAGGAGATGGAGGAAACACAAGGTTAGGAACGGTATCAAGTTCCAGGATACACGTAATAAATGTGGAATATCTCAAATAATACAAACAATATAGGAAGACTTGTTCGCTGGGTTGAAAGCACATCCTATCGATTTGAACTAAATGAATTTGGTTTCCAAAGAGGAATGAGTGTTAAATAGCAAGGAGGTGGTTATCTTAAATTCAGAGCCTTGTCTGAAACACGAGCAGCGGAAGAAAACGAAAAGCAGTCTGTTTTAACACCTAGTTTGGCACGACAATCTCTTATCTAAGGCAGAAAGGACTTGTTTATTACTAAAATAGGAGGTAATTGCAGCCTGAGGATGTGAATGTGTTATGTTCACCCTCTGTCACCTTTTAGTCTCCAGAAAAGAAAGGAAAGAAAATTGACTTTCATGATAAAAAGGGAACAAAAGGTAATAGAGGGTGATGCATTATGCAACCCTTCCTCGTGATGATGTAGGTATCCGAACGTCACTAGATCAGTCGTGACTGATTTGAAGCACATGGTTATTCAGTTGTGACCACGGCTTTGGGTGCGATGCTATAAATTCTCTTCAAATAATGCTTATGCTTTGCTTATGTTTCACTGTTTGACTCATTCTGAACTCAGGGAACATGGAGTTCATTTTTTGCCGTAGTTCAAAACAGCATGGACTCCATGGTCATGCCAGCCCATACAGTAGATCATTTGTAGTTAACATGCTGCTGTTTTAGTTGGGTGCAAGTCAACTTTTTTTGTTTTTAGGTCATAAATTAATGTTCTTGACTGAAAGGAGCGAAATGACACAAAGGGGGTGTGACACTCAAAATCCGCTGGCACTATGGGATATTCAAAACATACACAGTAAAATTCCTAGTGTTGAATTAACACCCACAGTGTTCTGTATTTGTAGACTATATAAACACAGTATATGTAGACTATATAAACACTGAAGAGTGGAAATTCAACCCTCTGGGTGTTAAATCAACACTGGGGATTTTGCTGTGTAGACTATATGGCCAGAGGTTTGTGGACACCTGTCCATCACACCCATACTTGATTTTTAAACATCCCATTCCAGATTTAGTTCCCCTTTGCTGTTATAATATCCTCCAGTCTTCTGGGAAGGATTGCCACTAGATTTTGGATTGTGGATGTGGGGAGATGTCCATTCAGCCACAAGGGAATTAATGAGGTCAGGCATTGATATCGAGTAAGGAGGCCTCGGGCACAGTTGGCATTGCAGTTCATCCCAAAGGTGTTCAATGGGGTTGAGGTCAGGAAACTCGAGCTCTTCCATTACAACCTTGGCAAATCGTGTTTTCATGGACCTTGCTTTGTGCACAGGGGCACTGTCATGCTGGAGCATGTTTGGGACCCTTAGTTCTAATTCTACAAGCCAGGCTTAAGGAGGAATGGAATACATGTAACGGCGTTATGTAATCAGGATACAAAAAACTGGTAACTGTAATCCGTTACGGTTACATCAAAAAACAGATACATTTAATAAGAAAATGGGAGCACTATCAGGATTACAATTTTTTTTTTCCCATTTAAAACCAAAGAAATGAAATGTTTTGATTTAAAAATTTGCATGTAAAGTCTTTTTAATTGCGTGTTCTGTGAGGAGTAGCCCGTCACATAATTTATTGTGTCGACGCAATAAAATGACACGCTTTGCACGAAAGTTTCAGTGCGGCTGGGGGGGGGGGGTGTTTGGGATAGCTGTTTCACTGAGTTCAAATTCATCCAGAGTGCCAAAATATGCACGGGGAAAGCGAGGATGAGCTTTCCGCTCCAACATGTCAAAACGAAAAATGTCAGACTTTTTCAAACAATCCTCAGAGCACCAATACTGATGGCACACCTGATGATAAAAAAAAAAAGCAAGCTCCAGTTGTGCCAGCGTGAGAGATGGAGAGAAAATGACAGACACAGAGGACCATCTTTCCTTTTCAATCAATGAACGCCTATGTAAAAGTGCAGAAAGCCATTTAAAGACTCAAGATTCAAGAGTTTGCATGACTCAGGTATGAACATCGCACACACAAAATGGTTTGTGACTTTTGTTCCAAAGCGGGCAGAGAAATAGCGGCGAAAACGGATTTCATTACCAGAAAGAACCATTTCAAAAGCATAAAAAAAAATCTCGATCGCAGAGTGCTCCACAAAAACCCCGTTAGCACGAGCAGTGTCTCGTGCATGTGAACTACAAGACAAGTTCAGTTCCCATTTTAAGTGAACTAGGATGAAAATGCTGACGCTGTAAAAGGAGACGTACACACATGACAGGATGACAAAGTAAATGTTTAAAAAATTTTGGACGCAAGTTCATTCTTATGTGGCACTTAAAAAAATAATACATCATTTGCGCCTGTTTTTTTTCTTATAGGAGCCAATGGCTCCTTAATAGATTTTTTTTTTTGGAGCCCTGCTGTTGACATAACACAATATAGACAGCTGCATGATTATAGTTCTGGCTCTCTCTTGCCAGTTGTGACTCACATGAGCAACAAATGTATTTCTTTTCTTAAAACAAATCCAAACATTGAACATGTTTTTAAGCTCTAAATAAAAGTATTTCAGATCATATTGCTTTGCTCTTGACTTTATTTGCATATGTGACCTTGAAGTAATCAAAAAATAATCAGATTACATTACTTTCATATTGCGATACTTGGATTACGCTACTGTTTACATTTTTTGTGAAGTAATTTATAACTCTAACCCTCCCAACTCTGGCTACAGCACACAAAGACATAATGGCAAAAGTTTGGGGAAGAATCCTATATGGGTGTGATGTTCAGATGTCCTCAACCTTTTGGCCATATAGTGTATTTTGGTTCAAAACTAGGCTACATGTGGTGCTACTTTCCGAGACCCCCTCTTAGCAGAGCTTTACTAGTCCAGTAGCATTTCTCACAACTTATGGATGTTCACTGTGGATGGGCGGCTGTGGCTCAGGTTGTAGATCCACTTATCCTATCCACTAATCATAGGGTTGGCGGTTCGATTCCTGGCCCATATGACTCCACATGCTGAAGTGTCCTTGGGCAAGACAGCCTTGAATGGCAGCTTTGTGTGTGAGTGTGTGAATGAGAAACAGTGTAAAGTGCTTTGTAGAACCGCTAAGGTTAAAAAAGCGCTATATAAGTGCAGACCACTATTTATGCAACCCCGCATCAACGTAAATAGGCTGCTTCACACAATTAATATAACAGACTTACTTATTTCATCGTAACAAATAAAAAAAAAAAAAACATACAACTGAGTGGTAGCTATTAAAGGGTCAAGTCACACCAAAAGAATTTCTAATGTGTCTTTGACTCTCATAATAGCTTCTATTTCAGCTGTGAGACTGTAAAAATGCATACCTATCCATCCTATCCATGTTTTTATGCATGTACAAAAATCCTTAGAACTCCATCCAAATCTGTGACAATAAATTTTACTCTATTAAAACAACCAGTGCATTTACATAATTGTCAGGAGTATCAATGGTGTTAGGATATCAGTAGAATTCACAGTCAGTTTTTTGCACACGAGGTCAGATCACATCTCCGGAGCTGTGCCAAACATTCACTTTCTCCCCACATGACATTCATTTGATGCTTTGCATTCCCTGCTCTCAAAAGATGATCTCAAAATAACCATCAGATTATCTAGATAAAGCTCTTGGGCACGGGGCTTTAATCTCCCATGATATGTAGTGATTTGTTATTAACAGATCTGGCAGAGATCGCATTCCCAGAGAAATTCATGTTTCAGCCATATGCTTGTAATGTGTTCAGACATAGACTACATTTACATGGAGAGCAATAATCTAATTGTTGACCTTATTCTGAATAAGACATTTTTACATGTTATAGAACAGAGATCGATTAACGGCACACATCATTATGTCCCCACGCCACGCCGTCCAACGTTCCCTCCGGAATTTCACGTATCGACATACAGTTCATCTTCGTTATGGTACCGTATACAGTTTTGGGTGTTTCATTTTTAATTTTAGCTTCAAGTGCAGTTAATTATTTGTCATGCTGTATGTGCAAATAGACGAGTGCTTGAAGCCGTGGGCTGCGTCCCAAACAGCGTACTTACCTACTATATATTAACCAAAGTGCATGTATAGCTCCTACTATATAGCAGGTAAGTACGCGGTTTCGGACGTAGCCGTGCTCTCTTATTTGCCGTCAAACGGTTGAGCGCTGCCGTGTGTGTACGTGTCCTGTCGCAAAATGCGGTGAAAACTCCCACACGACGTTAATAGTGTGATTAAGGTGTGTACATGTCTGTAATGCACGTCGATAATGCGACTAACACAGGAATACTCCACATGTCTTAATTTGATTTGTGTTCACTTCGAGTAGGACTTTAGTCGGATCAAAGTAATCAATAATCACTGTTTACATGCTAGTTTCTTAATCAGAGTATCATCTTAATCATGTTATTGTTGTCCATGTAAATGTACTGAATGATTAAAAAAAATTTTTTGAAATTTTGAAAAAGTGAGATTCTGGCATTGGAAACTAACCATCAACTATAGTTCACATACTGTTAAACTGCAGTTCTGAATCTCACATATATATAACATCTTGTATTTTATAATGTTTATAGCGGGACACCATGCCGAGGGGTGGGGGATGGGGGATGGGGGGGGTGGGTTTGATGCTCTTTGCATATGGCTACAGTCAGTGGTCATCATTCCTGTCTATTTCTGTCATTTTATTATTGACTTTCTGTACTTTCTCTTTTTACTGCCTTTTTATCTCTACATTCGCTTGATACGCAGACCTATGTATGTATCTATGTATGTAATTATTCAAAACTCAACCCCTTTTTACATTTGCTAATCAAGGAAAGACCGTAAGTAAATATATACTGCACAGTACTCTATGAGATGTAATGTTTAACAGCATCGATGCCTCTGAGCGGTACCTTCTTCTCCAGATCAGGCTCACGGAAGGTCAGCAGGAATTTCTTGACGTGTTCAGAGCGCAGACGGTCAATGCTGCGAGCGTCAATGGCACGGCCCAAAAACTCGTCCACTTCGTCCTCAGGGTTCAGGTTTTCCTGAGTATTTCTGAAAATGAAATGTCTAGATAACACAAGACGAGACCGTTGTTCTACTTTCTGCCTCTCCTGACTCTCGGCTTTCATCTCGACGGTCATCCACAGGCATGCCCCACTACCAGAGCCCTTCAGCCCACCACATGACAACATACAACAGCACTCCAACAAATCACAGATCTCTTAATCATTCATCGCATCATGAAGGCTATTAAGCAAAAATGGTTGTGTCATGCAGGCTGTACATGGCCGTGTTTTATTGCATGTAGGGCTCCAATCATGACAGCAAGACCTGAAGATCTGATATGGTAAAATACACTATACTAAATCAACACTGGACAATGTTTACGATCGTCCAATATATAAGAATTTAGCATTATCTCTTTATGGTATGTTTTTTATATGGATTGGCTTGAGTGTAAACTATTTGATGACTGATAACTGAATCTCGTGCAATTATGAACTGAGTAGCACAATGATTTCATCCACCGATTCAGCAGTAACAGCTTCTCATGCATTACAAGTCTCGACATCCAGCACAAAACAGAAAACATGTCCTCCAGTGCCACCTTGAAAAAACACTGGCTGAAATCTCACCACACCCCAATGCCTGACAGATCTGCACTTTGATTATTATGTTATAACCAGTATTATTATTGTGCTAATAAAGGTGAGTTTGCCCATCAGCTTTTCAAGGTGGCAGTAAAAGCATAACTTGCAGTTTTTTTAACCACAGCAGATGAACCAGAATTAGGCCAGAGGAGGTAAGGATTAATTACTTACTTGTCCTTGGGGTCTTCAAATCCCTAAAGAGGAAAGAATACATCAACAGTGTGAGCTTTATTAATTGTAAATTAGCGCAAAAGAAAAAGAAAAATGGAAACTGTGTAACAGAAAGACAGAGGAACTGATAGTCAATGCACTCATCTGTGCACAACATTGACAACAACAGAACCAGAGGGAACCAATTCAATTCATTTCTCTGGATTTTTAGCACAGATTAGCACAACAGTGACCCCACATGGATGTACATGGCAAAAGTACAAACACAAAAATCTAAAGTAATGAGATTAAAAAAAGACTCGTAAACCATACCAACGCTATTCGACCTTCTGTGAATAAGGCTGCTCATAACCACCTCTTCATAATTAGAACCTCTTCTTTTGTCAACCATTAATTTAATAACTCTGTGCAAAAGTAAACCAGTTTGTCCCTCTGGAGAAAACGTCACTATTGAAGCATATCAAAACATCACAATAATAGAGATGTGGTCTCTTGGTAAACTGTACATCATTCTATTAATATATTATGCACTGGATTGCAAATCAGATTCAACTGTACATGACGGTATCAGTAGATTGTAAAACAAATGTAAATGGAAGCTTATATAAGTAAGTCATTTCGAACACTTGCAGAGCTTTAGTGTTACAATTTTCATTTTTGTCTGGTTTGTGTTCATTTTTTTTCACGTTCCATTTTGTGAAAGGTGGCACAGAACAGTTAAGAAAAGGGGGATGATCCTGTTAATTGGGTATACACACCAGATTTTATACAACTTGCACATTTATTAGGTTATGCATCTGTGTGTGCATTGCTCCACTGTTTCACCTTTCACTAAAACGCAGTTATGAACGCACACACAATGGATGAAATGAAAAGGAATACTCGTTTATAAGCAGATAAGATTTGTGGTGAATTGGTCAGTTCGGACCTAATTAAATGGATAAAGTATGGAAACTACGCGAGTACCATATTACAGTGTGATGTGTTTTATGGGGTCAGTCTAAAGTGTGACACAGATTACTGCACTTTATGGAAAGCCAAACAGTGCATTTAAGAAAATGGCAGATTTTATTGTCACATAAAGAAGTACAATGCAGTGGAAACCTTTTTTTCCCCACATATCCCAGCTTGTAAGGAAGCCAGGGTCAGAGTGCCATGATGCTACACCCTGAGAGCACAGAGGGTTAAGGATCTTACTCACTGCCCCAAAAGTGCAGGCTAGTGATGAGCCATGGGTGATGAGTGTTTTACAGCATTACAGCAGAAATTACAATGGAAAAACTGCCACAATGCTATGTTCAATGGCTAATTTAACAAGTTACCACACCATGTCTAGAGGTAACTAGCACACCTGTATCTTTTTAAGACAACATCTTTTGTAAGGAAAGCTGCTGTTCTAAACCACCGGTTAGTTACACATGTAACAGTGTACAGAAAAAGGAAAATGGTCAGTAGATTAATCAGTTATAAGTACAACTGTACAGCTCTTCTTCCTCATCAATAACCTGGTCTTTAGCCTACATGCATAATGCAGCAAGTTCTCTGTTCCAGCTCCAACAATGACGAGCACATCTCCCCCCCGATCACCTGTCACAAGTCTAATTTATTTTGCATGAGAAAGCGAGCTTATAATAGTGGATGTGGGAAGGATTAGTGAAAGTAAACACTATTATCTGTGGGAGGTCACATTCAAGCACCACGTGAGCGTGCAGTGCTGCTGTAAACATGCATGAGTCACCTCAGCATTAATATAGCACTGTGGGAGGACCTTCGGAAATGCAGAGGGAAAACTCAATATGGTTATGTTGCACTGTTTTTAGATCGGGGGATCCTAAGGGAACACATGCGACTGTTTCACACAAAGAGTGGGTCATGTTTGCTGATCTGCTTTGGGAGTTCTGCTTTGGCGAACGTGTCCGGAAGTGCACTGCAGGGGTGACTGAGTCGAGCTGCCTCCTGCTGTGACTGGCACTGTGCTGTACGGTCATGTTTAAGGAAGACTTCTTTGAGGCAAATTCATATTCCTAAAGTCAAACCTTCTTCTTGGAATGCACACAGAGCTCACTAGAAAAAGGTATCAGCCCAGTCAGAGCCACTTCTACGCACTCTGCATCCACATAGCATTAGCATTTGTGTACAAAAATGAAAGCATGACATCTTTGTAATGGTCAGTAAGTTTTCCTCTGTTTTCTCAGTAACATGACAAGCATCGTCTTTTTGGCTTATTAACTTACCGAGAGAGAGAGAGAGAGAGAGAAAGAGACAGAGAGAGAGAGAAACAACAGAGGCCGCAGTGTGAACAACTGAATTAACAGGAACTACCTAATCTTGCTGTTGTTCCACAATATTAAATGTAGCTAAAAATGGTTTAAAGTATGATGTGACGTTCATAAATAAATAAAACATTGCAATCATGTGCAAACTGCTGAGGAACAAAACACTTCATGGTGTGAAAGCCTTCAGCCATCACAATTTGGCCCTTTTCAAAGTCACGCAGATCCTTACGTTTGCCCATTTTTCCTGCTTCCAACACATCAAGTTCAAGAACTGAGTGTTCACTTGCTGCCTATTATACCTCACCCCTTGGCA